>NC_057813.1:723070714-723080454 GCF_018294505.1 Triticum aestivum
TCCTCTTCCTACACCATACATCGCGGAAGCGCTCTCGCGCCGGACCCCGGTGGCCGTCGGGGTGGAGGATCGAGGGACCAAGCCGGGACTTTTCGAGGCCGGCGGCGGAGCGCCAAGAGGAGGAGGCCGCGGTGAGTAGAGGGAGTGTGCGAGCATCCTCGAGACAAAGCGCATCCAGATCCACATGTGCGTGCGTCTCCCCGGAAGTCAAGAACAGTAAGCGTCTTCTTGCTTCCATTTTCCTCACGAGCAATCAAGCACCCCCAGCCCAGGCCATTATTGCGTTTGAAGCAAACCTGCTAGATTCGTCGTTTGCGCCAGATTGGTCCTAGAGCAGGGCGTACTCTGCAAAGTTCTAATAATGGCGGCGACAGTGGTGGTCAGATTTGGGGAAGAACACTTCGTCCTATATTGCGCATCGGATCCCTGGAGAAAGAAGCCATTGAAGAAGCCTCACCATCTTTCTCAGCTGAGGCCATCATTGCTCTCTGTATGCTCTCTGTACTTGGGTACCTCTGCTCACAAGATGAACAGCGCTCAAGCCACAGGTGAAGTGAAAAATTGCTCGCTTATTTGCTTCCACATATACTGAGCATTGTTTCCTTCCATGCTCCCCACAAGCAAACAAACACATTTTTGCTCACACCATATTTGTCCTCTCCACCTTGCGAGGCTCTCCAATGGCGGCGACGGTGGTGGTCAACATCGTGGTCGGGCCGCTGGTCAAGATCGTGCTGGAGAAGGCGTCCAACTACCTCCTCGACAAGTACAAGGTGATGAAGGGCATGGAGGAGCAGCATGAGATCCTCAAGCGCAGGCTGCCCGCCATCCTCGACGTCATCGCCGACGCCGAGCAGGCGGCAGCCCACAGAGCAGGGGCGGCGGCCTGGCTCCAGGCCATCAAGAAGGTGACCTACCAGGCGAATGAGGTCTTTGACGAGTTCAAGTATGAGGCGCTTCGTCGCAAGGCCAAAAAGGAGGGACACTACAAGGAGCTTGGCTTCAGTGTGGTAAAGCTCTTTCCCACCCACAACCGCTTCATATTCCGTAACAGGATGGGAAGAAAGCTCCGCAAGATTGTGCGGGCCATGATGTCCTTGTGACTGAGATGAATGCCTTTGGCTTTAAGTATCAACAGCAACCGTTGGTGTCCAGTCAGTTGCGGCAGAAGGATCATGTTATGTCCGATCCAAAGAAAATCACCAGCAGGTCGAGAGGCAAACATAAGGAGAAACTTGTTGATATGCTAGTTGGTCAAGCTAACAATGCAGATCTCACAGTTGTTCCCATCGTTGGAATGGGGGGTCTGGGAAAGACCACGTTAGCACAACTAGTTTACAATGAACCTGCAATTAAGAAACATTTCAATTTGACTCTATGGGTGTGTGCCTCTGACTGCTTTGATGTGGATACTCTGGCTCAAAGTATAGTTAAAGCAGCTCCCAAGAAGAAGAAGAAGAAGAAGAAGAAGAAGAAGAAGAATGATGGTAACGAAGTTGATGCTCTGGCTGACAGTATAGTTAAAGCAGCTCCCAAGAACAAGAATGATGGTACAGAAGAAGCTTCCGGGAAGAATAATGATAGTACAAAAGCAACTCATGGGAAGAATAATGATAGTACAAGAGCACGTTCTAGGAAGAAGAAGAAGGATGGTACAGAAGCAGCAGCTACTTCCAAGAACAACCTGCAGAAATTAGTGAGTGGGCAGAGATACCTCCTTGTACTGGATGATGTTTGGGAACGAAAGGATGATATATGGGAAAAGCTCAAGGCCTGCCTACAACATGGTGGCAGGGGTAGTGCGGTCTTGACAACAACTCGTGATGGAGGAGTGGCTAAAACAATGGGTACCGTTGAAGCTTATAATCTCACAGCTGTGGAGGATGAATTCATAAAGGAAATTATCGAGACAAGTGCATTCAGCCGTTTTCAGAATGAAGAGGAAAGGCCCGCCGGGTTGGTGAATATGGTTGGTGAGTTTGTGAAGAGATGTGTTGGCTCTCCTTTAGCTGCAACAGCACTGGGCACAGTACTGCATACCAAGACCAGCGAGGAAGAATGGAAGGATGTACTAAGCAGAAACATGTTTTGCACTGAGGAGACTGGTATCTTACCAATACTCAAGCTCAGTTACAATGACTTGCCTCCTCATATGAAGCAATGCTTTTCTTTTTGTGCCATGTTTCCCAAAGGTTACCGGATTGATGTGGACAAGCTGATCCGACTGTGGATCGCACATGGCTTTATTATCCAGGAAAAGCAAGTTTGTCTTGAAACCATTGGCAAACAGATTTTCAACGAGCTGGTCTCAAGGTCATTCTTTCAGGATGTGAAACAAGTCCATGAAATTGAGAAATTGAGAAACAAGTCCATGAAACAGATTGACTCATCCAGTGAAATTGAATATGACGGGGCATGTTATTCCAGAACTACATGCAAAATCCATGATCTTATGCATGATGTTGCACTTTCTGTAATGAATAATGAATGTGCCTTGGCAACTGAGAAACCTTGCAAAAATGATGCTGTTGTTACAACTACGGAACCAAGTCAGAGTGGCTTCGAGACACTACTCAGCATTTATTTTTGTCATGCAAGGAACCAGAAAAAGAATTGAATAGCTCTCTGGATAACAGCTCTCCAGCTATCCGAACACTTCTGTGTGATAGTCGTATGGAAAATTCATCATTGCAGCATCTATCAAAATACAGCTCTTTGAGAGCATTAAAGCTCTGTTTGTGGGGTTCATTTCCGCTGAAACCAAAGCATTTACATCACCTGAGGTACCTAGATCTCTCAAGAAGTAGATATATCAAAGCACTTGCTGAAGATATGAGCATTCTATACAACCTGCAAACGCTGGACCTCTCTGGCTGCATATGTCTTTGTCGACTTCCGAGACAAATGAAGTATATGACTGCGCTCCGTCACCTTTACACTCATGGTTGTCCAAAGCTGGAGAGCATGCCTGGAGACCTCTCAAAACTAACAGCCCTACAGACACTTACATGTTTTGTAGCAAGCAGTGACTCTAATTGCAGCAATGTTGGTGAGCTCGGGAGCTTGAACCTTGGTGGTCAACTGGAGCTATGTCATCTGGAGAACGTGGAAGAAGCTGCTGCAAAAGATGCAAACCTCGTGAAGAAGAAGGAACTAACAGAACTGACATTAAAATGGAGCTTTGGATCGGATAACATTGTTGGTGAACATAGCAGTCGGGATGATGCAAGACTGCTCGAGCAACTTAAACCTCATGATGGGTTGCATGCTATAAGGATACACGCCTATGGAGCCACCACCTTTCCAACATGGACAGCTATGTTGCAAAACATTGTTGCGGTCCATCTTTATGGTTGTAACAAACTGCAATGGTTCTTTAGTGGTGACACTAATACATCCTTTGCATTTGCAAATCTGAAGATGCTAACGTTGCAAGAGCTTGTCTGTTTTGAGAGATGGTGGGAAATAGATAATGGAATGCAAGCAGAAGTGATCATGTTTCCTCAGCTTGAGAAGTTGTGTATTAGTCACTGTGAAAAGTTGACAGCATTCCCAGGGCTGCCGACCTTCCCTAACCTCCAGAACACTCGTATTGAGGGATGTCCAGAGTTGACAACTATAGTTGAATCACCAAAGCTCAGTGTATTAAAGATGGAAGGACGTGATGTACAGTTGTTCCAGTGGGTAGCCGGGCATATGACTTCATTGACCAACCTGGACCTGCATAGCCTTGTGGACAGTACAGAAACAACCTCAGTGGCTGCTGAGCATGGTTTGAGGGAATTAGTGGATGGCATGGACAAACGGAGTGATCATGATTTTCCTCTGACAGTTTTGGTGTTACAAAACTTTCAGCTAGATGTAACAGAGCTGTGTTCCTGTTTTGTACACCTGCAAGATTTGTCATTTTGTAGGTGCCATGCACTCCTCCACTGGCCAGAAAAAGAGTTTGAAGGATTGGTATCCTTGAGGAAGCTTACGATTGACCAATGCGAGAATCTGACTGGATATGCACATGCTTCTACCAAGCCATCAACATCATCAGAAACAAGTCAGCTCCTTCCACGTCTAGATGTACTAGTGCTACGGAACTGTGGAAGTTTGGTTGAGGTCTTCAATGTCCCTGCATCCCTCACGGTAATGGAAATTATGTATTGCAAGAAGCTTGAGTCTATTTCCGGCAGGAGGCTGCAGCAGGGACAGTCAGCATCACCGATTCATCAAGGGTCATCTAGTATAGCAGAGGTGTCATCATCATCATCACCCGGAGATTGCGCGGAGAACTTAGAAAAACTAAAAATAGATGAGTGTCATAGCTTAAAAGGGGCCCTCCATCTTCCCTCGCCGCTCAAGGTTCTAAACATTGTTAACTGCGGTGGGTTGACATCTCTGGAATCTCGCTCGGGAGAGCTCTCATCGTTGGAGCGCCTCATACTCCGGGGTTGCAATTCCCTGGCTTCCCTACCGGATGGGCTGCAGGCATACTTATACGTCCAGCGCCTTACAGTTAGATCCTGCCCTGGTATTAAGACGCTCCCCGCAAGCCTGCACAAACGGCTGGACAACATCGAGAAGAAAAACATAGATGCCCATTATTATGAAGGTAAGCACGCATCAATCACCTTTCTATTACTCCTTACTACTTTACTAGCGAGTATTAAATTTGCTAGTTAGAAAATGATAATAGCATCGCTAGTAGTACGGCAGAAAATTGGAGTCAAATTAAATGTTCCTTTAACCTATATTTATCATTTCTTAATTTGTTGATGTTTCTCTGAGTGTAAGTTTTTACATTATTATTCTTTGCAGATTCATCAAGGCCCATCCCTATCCTTTTGAAACCGAAGACATGGGCATATGCCATCCGTAGAGATTAGAATGCCAGTACGGAAGTTGTCATGCAGGTTGGTGATCCATAAACATGCCTGCACTGCTGGAACCCTTTAATCGTTCTTCTTTTTGCAAGAATATGCTGGCGCGGTTGTAAGATGTGATTTTTCTTTGCAGAATCCACCCAGCACAAGCAGATGGGGAAGAGAGATCACTTGGAGTAGAAGTATTGACGTGCAAAAGACGCCCACCGGAACAGTGAGACCAGTAATCCGAAAGTGCTCCTATAATACTATTGGCTATCATTCTGTTACCAGAAATAGATGTTGTTTGAATAGTAAGTACTTGTATTTTGCTACCCCTGTTTTGCAAGAGGCACGGCGACACCCTGCCCTGGGCACTGTCGGTTTTTTGTCAAAATTCTGTCACAGTTTCCCAATTTTTTTATGGACTTATATGTCAGTTAGACTGTATGGATGGAGTTATCCCTTATTGTGCAAAGAAACATAGGTGATGATCTTGAGAATGTAGCTTGCTTGTGGACTAGCAACAGTAAAAATATCGTGATTAACATGGTTGCTGCTGCAATGATGTGGAGCACAGGAATGGCATTTTCTTTGGGCGATGCATGTGGCCTGGTTTACGGGCATCGCCTGGTTGCTTGTGGACCATTGTCTTGAGAGACCCACCACGAGCAGTGATTGTGGTTGCCGAGATCATACGCCCACAGGAATGTTGCTGCCATGCTGAGTTGCAAGATCAGCAATCAGAATGATTTTTTCCTTGCCAAAAGACCAAAAGAAAAGATCAGTAATCAGAAAGTGGTTTGAACACTACTGTTTTATCCCCAGAAAGAGATCATGCTACTTGTTGTTACCACTTGTGTTTACCTATGGGCTCTCATTGTATTTCTTTTCAACTGTTAGTTTTTTTTGCCTTGCAGCATTTCCTTTGAGGGCTATACCCAGAAGAGGCAACTTATTAACTTGTATTTTCCCACCTCTTTTTACCTACGGTCATGTCATTGTACTTTCTTTCCAACAAGCATGGCGGTATTCTTCCCTGGGCACTGACAGTTTTTTGTGGAAATTATGTCGTGGTTTCCCAGTTTTATCTATGGGCCTGTATAAACAGAGTGCCACCATTTGCAGTCAATATTCCATTTATCACATATTTCAGAAGTGCTATTTATGATGCCATTGATCTTCCCTCGTACTCTGCACCAGATTTTATGGAGGGGATTATCCCAGATTGTGCAAAGAGACATAGGTGCTGATTTTTTAAATATCAGCAACAGGAGAAATGTTGTGATCAACATGGTTGCTGCTGCAATGGTGGAAACACAGAAATGACATTTTTTTTGTTTGGGCGATGCATGCGGTCTGGTTTACAGGTTCTATGGCACGTCTGGAAGCCCCAATGTTAACCCGCTGCTGGTGAAGAAAAGAACTTCGGCCACAGCCCTGTCGCGGCTGTTGAAGACTGTTTACTGAAGAATTAGGCTGCCCTGTTTTTTTGTTCAGTTTCTGATGGTTTTTGCAATGTCTTTTTTTGGCTGCCTTAGCAGCAATATGTATCTATCTGGAGCCTTGTGCCGCCTGTTACTATGCGTTTCATTTCAATGAAAAATGGAGCGGGGCATGTGCCTTTTGATCGTTTCTCTTTTCAGTACAATCTAAGCTAGAGATATACATTGTGCAATAGCAGTGTGATATACTCCCTCCGTCCCAAAATAAGTGTCTCAACTCTAGTTGAGACACTTATTTTGGGACGGAGGGAGTATGTGATATCACATAATTACGCAATGAGTGATGAGTTCATCAGGAGAACCAAGCGCAAGCAGGTCCAGTGTTCTTCTTTTAGTCTTTATTAGTAGTAGTACATACTATATTACATCCACCAGGAGAAAATGGATCAAAAATGCAAAAGAACAGAAGACAAAAAAAGCTCTGTAAATTTATGGTTTCATTCTATAGATATGTCAGCCTCAGAGCAGCTGCAGCAGCAGCAACCAAGGCATGCAAAGCAGCAAGAGCCTCCTTCCTAATAGGAGACAGAAGTTTCTGCACAGCGGGCATGAATCCGTGTGTCGGGACCTAACCTGACGGACCTGAAGAAATCAACACTTTTACTGTAGCTGCGCCTGTTTCCGTTACTGAAGTCCGCCGGATCTGCATCCGAGGGCTCTCCTGGCGTGGTTCGGCGACGGCTGGTTACTCGAGCCGCAGTTCTTCCATCCAACGGCCGAGGACAGCACAACTGCCGCTGTTTACCTTTCCGACAACGCAGGCATAGGGTGCACACACAGGCACAGGCTTTAAGGTCTGCAAACATTTCTGAATTCAGACAAAGACCAAAAGGTCAAAAGAAAATCAGATTAATTACAACAGAATGAGCAAAGAAAAGAAAAATAAATAATGAGCTACAGATTATAAAATAATGCACACAAATTGAAAATGTTTACAGCGACACCAAAGCTCCACAAGAAATTCAACATGATGGAACGATAAGAAAATAAAATGAATGAGCTCCATATTATAAAAGAACGAACATAAATTCAGAAGGTTCGCATTACAGAAGGCATTGATACGTGGCCAGTTTGTTCCAGACCAATTAAGCAGAGAGGTCATGATTTTAGGAGACTCTGAGTTTCCGAGATAATGTTTTTTTTTTGCAATGAGGTAATGTGTGATTAATTTTCAGACCCGCATCCATCCTGGAAGCACTCAGAGAGGTCACCAACAGCGTTTCAGTTATTTTCCTCGGTGATCCTCGCCACGAGCTGCTTGTCGATGACGACCTCGATCTCGAAAAGGTTAGGGGCCTCCCTGAACTATGATGAGTCGACAGCGAGCCTCTGTATGTCCACAGAAACAATATGTAGTAAACAGGTTTCAGATAGTAACTTTGTATCGAACTTGGCTCTGGACTACGTGCTGCACCGTCGGATCGACCTTCTCGTCGACGACCTTGCCTGTTAGGAGACCGTAGATCACATTATCATGCATTAACTAAAAATAAAAAAATATAGTGGTAGTCTCAATTAGAATCTAAACTTTCAGCCAAGCTAACCAAGGTTATGAATCTATGTTCATTTTTCAAGTTGCACACTCAGCCGTATGATGAGGATGACAAGGATAGAGATGATTAGGAATTGATAGATCAAGAAAGGCCTTGCTCATTTTATCAAAAAACATGTCCCCTGAAAGCGCCACCTGTTCTTACGCTACCGCCACCTCACCCGTCGCCCTTGATGCCTCCCATCATGTACTCTTCTCTTTTCTCCTCCCTCCCTCTCCCTTACGCCCCTCTCTCCCTCCCTAGGAAAGAGCACTCAGGAAAGCCGAGGAAGGGGAAGGGTGGCCGAGAGCTACTGGGCAGGTTTCACGAGGAGGAGTACAATGTATTGCGGTGATGGAGCCTGAGAGTGCAGATCCGGAAGGGTTAGTCAATCAACCTTAGTTCTTGTGAATTGTTAATTTAATGTTGAAGAATAGTCAGGCCTAATCATCAGTTATGTTTTGAAAATTGTGTAATTCATAGGGAAGAAGGTGTACAGTTGCGTGTTATCATTTATAAACTAAGTGTTTGAACTCTTTGATTTGTCGCCAAGCTTGACGATGGCAGCAAGCGCCAAGTTTTCATGGTTGAAAAATTGGTCGAACTCACAAAGTCTATAATTGCTGGGAAGGGCAGAAAGTACATATTTTGTGCCAAGATAGCACTTCGAATCATTTGAAAGGATTTATAACTACTGGAAGCCGCTCACAATATTTTTGAGAGATATGAGAAGAAATAATTGCTTATTTTAGATCAAGCTGTAGACATTACAAAGGGGGTCACGTTCTTATCTTTTCGTGAAATTATCACATCTAGTTGATAGTGAACAATATCATTTTATGAAGTTATAACATTTACTAGTCAAATGCTATTAGTGATATCGAATTTAAGATTCAACAAACTCATACAAAAGTCATAGTTTGGTTCATTTTTCAAACTCATTTTGTGGAGTTAATATTTTATAATTTTTGTTATTACACGTATTACGCTTTTGCTTTCCAAGCCAGTATAATATGATATTTATAGTACTTAGCATAATATATATATTTAACTGCTCTAGTACACGTCCTATTCGAGGTTAAGAAATTACATTTTTATGCACGTCCCGTCTCTATCACCCACGCTCTCTACTCTATGTGTTCTCCCTCTCAGTATCCACTACCTCTTTTGGTTAAAGTGTCGCGGCATACAAAATTTGCATACAAAACAAATTAAAATAGTTTTTTATATTAAATTTTTATAGCTTTTGTTTCATTATACCTAACCTTAACACATATAATTTTTCTATTAGTTAGTTGGTATAATTAACCACATAAAAATATATTAATTAAGTACTTATAGTATTATAAATTTTCTGCATCTCTTAAATTTTAAATGTATGTTGTTGTGACAAACTACTCTTTGAATTAACTTTTGATAATTGTATAATTATATATACATATGTATTTGTGTGTATATGCATGTATTCCTGTATATTCTAATATCTGTAGATATCATAGTAAATATCTCAATTTTTTTAAAATATATTTAATAGGGTATCTAGAGAAAATCTAATTGTTCCTTTTAACTATCTCATTTCCCAATTGTTCCTTATAAGTATCTCATTTCTCGGTTGTTACCAATCCCGACAATTCTCTTATCATCATCCCAGTTCTTACTGTTGGAGAGTAATTTTGCTCAAACATCACCTTCTGCGCCAATTATAACTAAATGAGCTAACTCACATTTTCACTATTTTCAATCCTCTCCAGGTTAGGGTTTCTATTTCCCTTTTGTGACTGCGGCGCGCGGCTACGACAATCATCCCCTCCAAACTTTTGCCAGTGAGCCTGTGGATCCACCTCCACTCT
>NC_057813.1:723080670-723098331 GCF_018294505.1 Triticum aestivum
GGGGGGGAAGGGGATCCTGGAGCCTGATCAGCTTCGGCTAGTAGTTTAGGTTAGGCTTTTTTCTCTCACAGGAGCGGCGTTTGGGTGAATGGCGACTCTTCATCTTTGAGCTGGTCTTCCTGTTGGGGAACACAGTATTTCAAAATTTCTACCTATGATCACGCAAGATCTATCTAGAAGATGCATAGCAATGAGCGGGGAGAGTGTGTCCACGTACCCTCGTAGACCGAAAGCTGAAGCGTTTAGTAACGCGGTTGATGTAGTCAAACGTCTTCGCGATCCAACCGATCCAAGTACCGAACGTACGGCACCTACGTGTTCAGCACACGTTCAGCTCGATGACGTCCCTCGATCTCTTGATACAGTTGAGGGCGAGGGAGAGTTCTGTCAGCATGATGGCGTGGCGACGGTGATGATGAAGTTACCGACGCAGGGCTTCGCCTAAGCATTACGACAATATGACCGAGGTGTGTAACTGTGAAGGGGGGCACAACACACGGTTAAGAGAAACTTGTGTGTTCTAGGGTGCCCCCGCCCCCGTATATAAAGGAGGGGAGGGGGAGGCCGGCCGGCCCTCTAGGGTGCGCCTGGAGAGGGGAGTCCTACTAGGACTCCAAGTCCTAGTAGGATTCCATCTAAGGAAGAGGGGGAGAAGGAAGGGAGAGGGGGAAGGGAAGGAAAGGGGGGCGCCTCCCCTTCCCCTAGTCCAATACAGACCCAAGGGGGTGGGGGCGTGGCCAGCCCCCTTTTGGCCCTTCTCTCTCCCCACTAAAGCTCATCAAGGCCCATTAGTTCCCCCGAGGGTTCCGATAACCCTCCGGCACTACGATAATTATCTGGTACCTCTCGGAACTCATCCGGTGTCCGAATATCATTGTCCAATAGATCAATCTTTATGTCTCGACCATTTCGAGACTCCTCGTCATGTCCGTGATCTCATCCAGGATTCCGAACAAATTCGGTCATCAAATCACATAACTCATAATACAAATCGTCATCGAACGTTAAGCGTGCGGACCCTACGGGTTCAAGAACTATGTAGACATGACCGAGACATATCTCCGGTCAATAACCAATAGCGGAACCTGGATGGTCATATTGGTTCCTACATATTCTACGAAGATCTTTATCGGTCAAACCACATAACAAAATACGTTGTTCCCTTTGTCATCGATATGTTACTTGCCCGAGATTCGATCGTCGGTATCATCATACCTAGTTCAATCTCATTAACGGCAAGTCTCTTTACTCGTTCCGTAATGCATTATCCCGCAACTAAGTCACTAGTCACATTGCTTGCAAGGCTTATAGTGATGTGCATTGCCGAGAGGGCCCAGAGATACCTCTCCGATACACGGAGTGAAAAATTCTAATCTTGATCTATGCCATCCAACAAACACCTTAGGATACACCTGTAGAGCATCTTTATAATCACCCAGTTACGTTGTGACGTTTGATAGCACGCAAGGTGTTCCTCCGGTATTCGGGAGTTGCATAATCTCATAGTCAGAGGAACATGTATAAGTCATGAAGAAAGCAATATCAATAAAACTAAATGATCATTATGCTAAGCTAAAGGATGGGTCATGTCCATCACATCATTCTCCAATGATGTGATCCCGTTCATCAAATTACAACACATGTCTATGGCTAGGAAACTTAACCATCTTTGATTAACGAGCTAGTCAAGTAAAGGCATACTAGGGACACTCTGTTTGTCTATGTATTCACACATGTACTGAGTTTCCGGTTAATACAATTCTAGCATGAATAATAAACATTTATCATGATGTAAGGAAATATAAATAACAACTTTATTATTGCATCTAGGGCAAATTTCTTCAGTGTCCCACTTGCACTAGTCAATAATCTAGATTACATATTAATGATTCTGTTGACCCCAGATTTTGGCACGGTCAAGAACTTATTTAAGATGGCCTCAAATGGAGAAGTGATCTACATGAAAGAGTTTCGTATTGTTGATATGAACATCTTTGAAGTTTGGGTCATCGCCGTTCGATTTCATCTCGAAGGCCGAAACTATGCTCAAAGTACTAAGATCTTATATTCAGATTACAGTTAGGCCTATTAATCCCACAAGACGACCTCAAATGGAAAAAATGATATACAAGTATTGTCTTCGTCTCATTGAAACGATCAATTTTGATATAAAAATCATCCCAATCCAAGTCTGTATGCAAAAGTTAGAGCTATCGGAATGCAGCCTGTCAGGAGGCAAAATATGGCGCGCCCCACCACACGCCATGTCTGATGGGTAGCGCGAGCAAATAGATGTTTTGTGTGAGCTATTTGACCCTCAAGATGATCTCGCATCAAAAACGTTACACACAAAAGTTTTTAGTCTCGTTGAAACGGCCAAGATTGCTTTTGGACTCGTTTCCATACGAGGTCGTTTACCACCACAAAAAAGACCCGCAAGGTGCAGCCAGTTTAAACCGAATAGTTTTGGAAAGTTCGGACAGTATCAATCCGAATTTGACTAGGGTTTTGGACGTGAATCCAAGCCTTTCCCTTGCACGGGAAGTCCAGCGCCTCTTATATATCTAAGGGGTGACGGCCGATTGAACAACACACAATCGATCAATTCATCCACCACTTTTTATCTTTTATCTTTTCTCCTTAACCCTAGTTCTTCTTCTTCTCGTTCTTCGTTCGTTATTATTCATTGCAGGGCGACGAACCTCGAGGCCCTAGGGGCGATCAGGTCGACCTAGTGCAGCCCATAGCCGCCGCGCGCCCTGATGGGGTCTCTCCCGGGCGTGTGGGGTTTCGGGTCTACAAAAGAGCCCGCCAGATTGTCTTGCGTACCGCGCTTTCGCACGGGTCTCCTTTGACGTGAGCTCCAGTGCATCACCCCCGGTGTCGAGGGTACATGGTGACGTGTTTGTGTGCAAACACACTTTTTGGCAACTCCACTGGGGACGAAGCTTTGAACGGTCTCTAGCCCATTCTTGCTACGAAGAGATACTACAAGAAATATGTCAACTTGTGACCACCACTATTGGTCACTGAATAGTCATTGTTTTCCATTTGTGACCTTTTTGTGACAAAAAACAGAAGCTCAAAAGCTGGCAGTTGTAAACTGACATTAGCGACCTTTCTTCTGGAATTGTCGTAGACGTTTATGACCAAAAAAAGTTCATAGATTGAACGACCAATTATTTTGGTCACTAGCAATCCGACCACACCACGTCAGATCCACCGTGGGAAGCTGACATGGCAGAATTACGACCAAATGAAAAGGTCGTAAAATAGAATCAACCCGGTCCATTTCAGCCGTCTACATGGGCCAAGCCCAATAATTCAGCCCATTTAATGTTTTTTCTTTATTTTTCTTATCTGCATGGGCCTAGCCCAATAATTTGGCCTTTTATTTTCTGGGAATGCAGCCTTTTTCTGATGATTTTTTTTGTAGTCCACTATTGTTTTGGGCCACAACCTTTTTAGTCTAGTTCGAATTTGGGCCTTGGCCTTTTTATTTTCTGTTATCCAGCCTTTTACAATTTTTTTCTTACAATCATTTCTTTTTTAGGCCCAAGCCTTTTTGGTCTAATTCTTGTTTGGGCCTCGGCCTTTTTAGAGCCCAGGTTCTTATTTTGGATAACTATAAATAGCAAGGCCCAGGTGCACAAGTGATCCACAAGCCCAGGTTCAAATAGCAAGGCCCAGGTGCACAAGTGATCCACACAAGTTCACAGAAAATAAACACAGGTTCACAAGATCACATAACTTCACAGCTCCAAACTGTTCAGAGGTTCACAGCCATCAAATTACTCCCAGGTTCACAGCTCCAAAGACAAAATGCAACAAAATGCTCCAAACTCCCAGGTTCACAGCCATCAAAGAGATCTAAACTACGACAAACTGCATAAGCGGTTCAAAGACAAACTGCACTTGAGAGCCATCAAACTGCATAAGAGGTTCACAACCATCAAACTACCTTAGCTCCAAAGAGAGCCATCAAGTGGGCTAACTTCTCTTCCTACTCTTGAGACTTCTTGCGCAGCAGCTCAAGTTCCTTGTCGCATGCAGCTTCAGATTCTTCCACCTTCATCTTGATTGCCGCCAATTCTTCTTGCATCACTTGAAGCTCGGACCTTCTAGCTTCTGCTCAAGGTCATGAACGTGAGCAGCCACTTCAGGAGTTGCTTTGCCAGAGTTGTTCGTAGATGACTGGAGCCAACATTCCTGAGGAATGTGCTTTATTTGACTTCGGTCTTGAGCACTTCTTTGACAATTTCAACAGCAGACTTTGGCTCTTCACCTTCTGGTACCGGAGCGTCCTTCAGTTTTTCCATCTCAAGCTAGCATATGGAGGAAAATGATAGGCATTAGTGGGAGATCTATTTCACATTTTGCAAACCAAACCAAGCAAGAGAAACCAAACCAGCACACAAATGGATTATTTGAAGTAACCAAACCAGCACACAAAATCTATACAAGAAGATGATGACTAATGACCTGGAGACATGCAATTGGAACAATATGATCGCTTCATTAAGCCTAGAATGGTGGTTCTATATAAGATGGATTCCGTAGTGAGCTGATCATCAAACTAACATTCAGATCAAAATTCATCATATCATAAAAAATGCAACAAATAGCTACAACAAGTTCTGATATCTTTGTTGAACTATCAAACAACATCAAAGCATGGAACATAGCGTGTGTTCTTGACTGGCTCCGAATCAAACAACATCAAAGCATCAAAGCATCAAACAACATCAAAGTTGGCTATGAATCAAATAGGTCTAAGGTTTCCACAAAGCATGGAGTGACTTACTATAGTAGTCTTGTCTGGCTTTGAAAACCCGTGCTTCTTGCTGTTGTGGGTGGCCTTAAACAAGTCAGTCGCAGACAGCTCCTCACCCTTACGCTCTTCTTTCTGAAATGTTTTTCAACAAAAATCAAAATGTTATTCAACAATAATCAGAAATGTTATTCAACGAGGATCAAACGGTAAGGTCTCTAGAGAAAAGTTCTCACAGTGGCAAAAACGTGTGCTGTGTAGTGCCTGGAACCGGTTCTCTGATTGTACACGACTTTTTCTCGATTCATCTTGTTTGACACACAAGTTTCCTGGAAAAAGCATACTGTCAGCATGATCTAGCACTAGCATATCATGTGCAGAACATAAAGCATCAAACAAAGTAGAGACAAACCTTGTGTCTTGGGGTAGACCACATCTCCACCAGAGCTTGCCATTCACCATCAGTCAGATCTGGCACCGAAGACTTAATGCTGACTTTGTTTCCAGGTATGGTATCAGAATACTTCTTCTTGATCTGATGGCGTTTGTTCTTTGCATTTTTCTGCAGAATCTTTGCACGCAGTCTTGATGGTCTCCGAGTCCGTGTTCATCTCAAAATTTGCCTACCAAGACATCAAACAAGGTAGGAACAATATTAGTGATCATGCATAGGTGTAACAGAAAATAGATAGCACATTAACTATGAAACAAGTAGCTTACAACAACTTTCCCAATGTAGTTCTCCAATAGACTAGCATTTTTTGTATAGCTTGAAGTGAGGAAGAACCGGAAGATGGCTTCTTGCAACGAGTCCACACTCAGAAGCAAGCTTTGCTGCCTGCAGAGGCTTCTCTTGACGCTTCATCCCTTCAGCAATTTGGAGAGGCACCTTGCTACCAAGCGACTTGGTGATTCTCTCTAGCCCTTTGCCCTTTCTAGGTCTAGTCTTGGTAGTCATTGCATCTGAAAATGAAATTGAACTCATAAATTAGAATAGAAATTGACAAATGCAGGAATTGACAAAAGCATACATGATCATTCCATTCGGAAAATGCACTAGTAAAAGATAGCATTGCAAAGGTCAACTTGCCTGATTGAAGCACAAGTTGTTGTTCTTCTTCATTGATGACAGCATTCCTGTCAATAGAAGGTGCAACATGGCTAAGGTCTGTGTGGACAGTGCCTGCTTCATCAATGCAGATAGTTCCTCCTTCATCTAGGCAGACAGTGCCACTTCCATCCATGCTGAGAGTGGTTCCTTCATCCATGGACGGCAACTCTTCACCCATTTGCACCGATGTCTCAGAGTCCATGCGCAATAGACTTTCCTGATGGTCCGTCACAGTCGCCATCTTTGCTTTCTGCCTTGTGACTCTACCAGGGGCAGGTTCATCAGGTTCCAGGATCCTCGTTTTTTGTCCTGGAGCTGGGGCCATCACCCTTCCAGGAGGCATTGCAGCAGATGTTTCTGAGCTCTTCTTCTTACTGACTGTCTTCTTAACACCAGGCCTCTTCGTCCTAGATTCCTTCAGTGCCTTGTATAAACAACACGGAAAAAGCATTAGATCACAAGAGAAATATGTGAGCACAAGGAAACACATAGCATAAAAGAATCCCAACCCTCCAAGCAAGACAGAGTTTGCACCTTAACATTCTTGTTCACTACGACATCATCCACTTCATCTCCATCAATAACTTCATCCTCCTTCTTGAACCTCATCATTGATAACTCTGGATCATCATTGATAACTCTGGATCATCATTGATAACTCCACTACCTTCTTGAACCTCATCACTTCTACCTTCTTGTACACCATTTGTTTTCCTAATCATCGCCGCTATTGCACCGATGCCAAGGGACTGGAACATCCGATTGTTCCTCGTGATATTTCTAGCCCTAACCTTCTCGTACTCGGCGAGAGGCTCTTCTTTGCATGATAAAGGAAACGTAACTATTAGGTGAATGTTTGGAATGCATGGACAGACAGCCAAACATATCTTATGATATTTTATTATCATTTAATCCTAGTTATTCAGGTAAGGAAGACTAACAACACACAAGCACAATTAAGCCAGCTTATTCAGATTGCAGCAATACATTTCACTTAGCATATTAAGACACATATTTTATGAAACTGACAGTATAACCACAAGGAGCAAGTTGCATACCAACGGTTGGCCTCATGTTTGACCTTGTCCTCCTTGCCATGGATGATCTTGAGGTGGTGCTTGCAAAATGGAATAAACAACACTCAGATAGAATAGGGATAAAGTAAAATGATGCACTTGTATCAATAAAGGAAAGCATTTGGACCATCATGCACATACGGTGATGTAGTGTTATTAATTAAGCAAACATGTACGTGCACTAAACAAGCATGCATGTACACTGGAAATATATGTACACTAAATAAGCAAGCAAGCAAAGTGCTACTGATAGAAACAAGCAAAGCAATAAAGGAAATTGAAGAGAAGAAAGCAAGTACTATTGATACAAACCCTAATTAATAAGCAAGCAAGTAGCTTCTTCTCCATGTGCTACTGATACAAGCAAGTACTGCTGATGGAAACCCTAATTAAGCATGTATGCTAGCAAGCAACATGTATGTTAGCAAGTAAGCAACATGAACTAGTGAATTGGTGTCATGTACACATGCTTAGACAGTCTGACAGCAGGCTAGACAAGTATATCATGAGGACCTTCAAAACAACTAGATGTTGCCACTTGTAAATCATGAAACAATAGTACTTGCAGAAGTACAAAAGCAGATGAAAAAATTATTCTCAACTGCTCAATAAAGTTCCCGGTCTTTGCAACCACAACAACAAAAAAAGGCCAGAGAGCCACACGGGACGGCCTCTATGCAGATAAAGAAATGCTCATGTGAATCATGTAATTCCACTATAGCTTGGTGACTCAACACATCACCGTCTACTTAACACAAATTGCTTTTGTGTTTGAGTACAAAAAGAATGCCATACCCGCAAAAAAAGGCCAGATCATGGGCAGCCATAGAACGATATTACAACATCTTAGGCCATCACAAGGCATCAGTTTCGATGAAATCAAAGGGAAATAAACTTCTGGTTTCATAGGGGTGAATCATGATGATGACAACATTCACTTGGCCATACATCTCATCAAAGAGATACGAAATAAACATCAGGTTCAGAAACATCAGTGACACAGCACCCCGCTCACAAGAGCGGGTAAACACGCCATGAACCAGACCAATGCACAAGCACAATATAACCAAACGCATAGCAAACCCACCCATAACCTCAAAACAACAGGAATGGGCAGCATGAGAGGCCCTGAGGGGAACCTTCTCCAAGTGCTACTGATACAAGCTAAGTAATTAAATCATACACAAGCAACATGAACCAGAGGGAGGTCTTCCTCTAACCTCATCCACTTCCTCATCCATCCCCATCCCCTAAAATCATGCACTTCCTCTCAATCAACATGAACCCTAAACCATGAGGGGGATCAAACAAACCACCAGGAGCTCCTAGATGAACAGGAACAAGAACCACCAGGAGCTCGTAGATCGACTGAATCCTAACCCTAGATCGACCGAATCCTAACCCTAGATCGACCGAATCCTAACCCTAGATCGACCAGGAGGGGTATCTACCGAACCCTAGAAGATCGAGGAGAGAGGGGAGAGGAGAGGGGTACCTGTCGCCGTCGTCGATCGTTGATGATGTGGATGATGTAGCCACCGTCACCGATGTCATCACTGTCGTTGATGTAGTCATAGCCGGGGCAGTCGATGTAGCCGTTGATGTAGCACCGTTATCGAGGGGAGAGAGAAGGGTGGATTCGTCGTCGGGGAGGGTGGCGCACCGCGGCATGGCGGGGCGGCACGGAGCAGGGAAGGGAGTGGGAGCAGGGTGGCGCGAAGCAGGGAGGGACGACGCAACAACGTGGCGGGGAGACACGGAGTAGGGGATGGAGTGGGAGCGGGGCGGCGCGAAGCAGGGTTCCTCGGGGCGGTGCTAGGGTTGCGGGGTGGGGAATGGGGAAGGGAGGGGAAATTTTGGGAGGGGAGGGCAGGGGATCTCGGAGCCTGATCAGCTTCGGCTAGTAGTTTAGGTTAGGCTTTTTGCTCTCACAGGAGCGGCGTTTGGGTGAATGGCGACTCTTCATCTTTGAGCTGGTCTTCCTGTTGGGGAACACAGTATTTCAAAATTTCTACCTACGATCACGCAAGATCTATCTAGAAGATGCATAGCAATGAGCGGGAAGTGTGTGTCCACGTACCCTCGTAGACCGAAAGCTGAAGCGTTTAGTAACACGGTTGATGTAGTCGAACGTCTTCGCGATCCAACCGATCCAAGTACCGAACGTACGGCACCTACGTGTTCAGCACACGTTCAGCTCGATGACGTCCCTCTCTTGATACAGTTGAGGGCGAGGGAGAGTTCTGTCAGCATGATGGCGTGGCGACGGTGATGATGAAGTTACCGGTGCAGGGCTTCGCCTAAGCATTACGACAATATGACCGAGGTGTGTAACTGTGAAGGGGGGCACAACACACGGTTAAGAGAAACTTGTGTGTTCTAGGGTGCCCCCGCCCCCGTATATAAAGGAGGGGAGGGGGAGGCCGGCCGGCCCTCTAGGGTGCGCCTGGAGAGGGGAGTCCTACTAGGACTCCAAGTCCTAGTAGGATTCCATCTAAGGAAGAGGGGGAGAAGGAAGGGAGAGGGGGAAGGGAAGGAAAGGGGGGCGCCTCCCCTTCCCCTAGTCCAATACAGACCCAAGGGGGTGGGGGCGTGGCCAGCCCCCTTTTGGCCCTTCTCTCTCCCCACTAAAGCTCATCAAGGCCCATTAGTTCCCCCGAGGGTTCCGATAACCCTCCGGCACTACGATAATTATCTGGTACCTCTCGGAACTCATCCGGTGTCCGAATATCATTGTCCAATAGATCAATCTTTATGTCTCGACCATTTCGAGACTCCTCGTCATGTCCGTGATCTCATCCAGGATTCCAAACAAACTTCGGTCATCAAATCACATAACTCATAATACAAATCGTCATCGAACGTTAAGCGTGCGGACCCTACGGGTTCGAGAACTATGTAGACATGACCGAGACATATCTCCGGTCAATAACCAATAGCGGAACCTGGATGGTCATATTGGTTCCTACATATTCTACGAAGATCTTTATCGGTCAAACCACATAACAAAATACGTTGTTCCCTTTGTCATCGATATGTTACTTGCCCGAGATTCGATCGTCGGTATCATCATACCTAGTTCAATCTCATTAAGGGCAAGTCTCTTTACTCGTTCCGTAATGCATTATCCCGCAACTAAGTCACTAGTCACATTGCTTACAAGGCTTATAGTGATGTGCATTGCCGAGAGGGCCCAGAGATACCTCTCCGATACACGGAGTGAAAAATTCTAATCTTGATCTATGCCATCCAACAAACACCTTCGGATACACCTGTAGAGCATCTTTATAATCACCCAGTTACGTTGTGACGTTTGATAGCACGCAAGGTGTTCCTCCGGTATTCGGGAGTTGCATAATCTCATAGTCAGAGGAACATGTATAAGTCATGAAGAAAGCAATATCAATAAAACTAAACGATCATTATGCTAAGCTAACGGATGGGTCATGTCCATCACATCATTGTCCAATGATGTGATCCCATTCATCAAATTACAACACATATCTATGGCTAGGAAACTTAACCATCTTTGATTAACAAGCTAGTCAAGTAAAGGCATACTAAGGACACTCTGTTTGTCTATGTATTCACACACGTACTAAGTTTTCGGTTAATACAATTCTAGCATGAATAATAAACATTTATCATGATGTAAGGAAATATAAATAACAACTTTATTATTGCATCTAGGGCAAATTTCTTCAGTCTCCCACTTGCACTAGTCAATAATCTAGATTACATATTAATTATTCTGTTGACCCCAGATTTTGGCACGGTCAAGAACTTATTTAAGATGGCCTCAAATGGAGAAGTGATCTACATGAAAGGGTTTCGTATTGTTGATGTGAACATCTTTGAAGTTTGGGTCATCGCCGTTCGATTTCATCTCGAAGGCCGAAACTATGCTCAAAGTACTAAGATCTTATATTCAGATTACAGTTAGGCCTATTAAGCCCACAAGACGACCTCAAATGGAAAAATGATATACAAGTATTGTCTTCGTCTCGTTGAAATGATCGATTTTGATATAAAAATCATCCCAATCCAAGTTTTTACGCAAAAGTTAGAGCTATCGGAATGCAGCCTGTCAGGAGGCGAAATATGGCGCGCCCCACCACACGCCATGTCTGATGGGTAGCGCGCGCAAATAGATGTTTTGTGCGAGCTACTTGATCTTCAAGATGATCTCGCATCAAAAAACGTTACACATGAAAGTTTTTAGTCTCGTCGAAACGGCCAAGATTGCTTTTGGACTCGTTTCCATACGAGGTTGTTTACCACCACAAAAAAGACCCGCAAGGTGCAGCCAGTTTAAACCGAATAGTTTTGGAAAGTTCGGACAATATCAATCCGAATTTGACTAGGGTTTTGGACGTGAATCCAAGCCTTTTCCTTGCACGGGAAGTCCAGCCGCCTCTTATATATCTAAGGGGTGACGGCCGATTGAACAACACACAATCGATCAATTCATCCACCATTTTTTATCTTTTATCTTTTCTCCTTAACCCTAGTTCTTCTTCTTCTCGTTCTTCGTTCGTTATTATTCATTGCAGGGCGACGAACCTCGAGGCCCTAGGGGCGATCAGGTCGACCTAGTGCAGCCCATAGCCGCCGCGCGCCCTGATGGGGTCTCTCCCGGGCGTGTGGGGTTTCGGGTCTACAAAAGAGCCCGCCGGATTGTCTTGCGTACCGCGCTTTCGCACGGGTCTCCTTTGACGTGAGCTCCAGTGCATCACCCCCGGTGTCGAGGGTACATGGTGACGTGTTTGTGTGCGAACACACTTTTTGGCAACTCCATTGGGGACGAAGCTTTGAACGGTCTCTAGCCCATTCTTGCTACGAAGAGATACTACAAGAAATATGTCAACTTGTGACCACCACTATTGGTCACTGAATAGTCATTGTTTTCCATTTGTGACCTTTTTGTGACCAAAAACAGAAGCTCAAAAGCTGGCAGTTGTAAACTGACATTAGCGACCTTTCTTCTGGAATTGTCGTAGACGTTTATGACCAAAAAAAGTTCATAGATTGAACGACCAATTATTTTGGTCACTAGCAATCCGACCACACCACGTCAGATCCACCGTGGGAAGCTGACATGGCAGAATTACGACCAAATGAAAAGGTCGTAAAATAGAATCAACCCGGTCCATTTCAGCCGTCTACATGGGCCAAGCCCAATAATTCAGCCCATTTAATGTTTTTTCTTTATTTTGCTTATCTGCATGGGCCTAGCCCAATAATTTGGCCTTTTATTTTCTGGGAATGCAGCCTTTTTCTAAAGATTTTTTTTGTAGTCCACTATTGTTTTGGGCCACAACCTTTTTAGTCTAGTTCGAATTTGGGCCTTGGCCTTTTTATTTTCTGTTATCCAGCCTTTTACAATTTTTTTCTTACAATCATTTCTTTTTTAGGCCCAAGCCTTTTTGGTCTAATTCTTGTTTGGGCCTCGGCCTTTTTAGAGCCCAGGTTCTTATTTTGGATAACTATAAATAGCAAGGCCCAGGTGCACAAGTGATCCACAAGCCCAGGTTCAAATAGCAAGGCCCAGGTGCACAAGTGATCCACACAAGTTCACAGAAAATAAACACAGGTTCACAAGATCACATAACTTCACAGCTCCAAACTGTTCAGAGGTTCACAGCCATCAAATTACTCCCAGGTTCACAGCTCCAAAGACAAAATCCAACAAAATGCTCCAAACTCCCAGGTTCACAGCCATCAAAGAGATCTAAACTATGACAAACTGCATAAGCGGTTCAAAGACAAACTGCACTTGAGAGCCATCAAACTGCATAAGAGGTTCACAACCATCAAACTACCTTAGCTCCAAAGAGAGCCATCAAGTGGGCTAACTTCTCTTCCTACTCTTGAGACTTCTTGCGCAGCAGCTCAAGTTCCTTGTCGCGTGCAGCTTCAGATTCTTCCGCCTTCATCTTCATTGCCGCCAATTATTCTTGCATCACTTGAAGCTCGGACCTCTCCAGCTTCTGCTCAAGGTCATGAACATGAGCAGCCACTTCAGCAGTTGCTTTGCCGGAGTTGTTCCTAGATGACTGGAGCCAACCTTCCTGAGGAATGTGCTTTGTTTGACTTCGGTCTGGAGCACTTCTTCGACTATCAACAGCAGACTTTGGCTCTTCACCTTCTGGTACCGGTGCGTCCTTCATTTTTTCCATCTCAAGCTAGCATATGGAGGAAAATGATAGGCATTAGTGGGAGATCTATTTCACATTTTGCAAACCAAACCAAGCAAGAGAAACCAAACCAGCACACAAATGGATTATTTGAAGTAACCAAACCAGCACACAAAATCTATACAAGAAGATGATGACTAGTGACCTGGAGACATGCAATTGGAACAATATGATCGCTTCATTAAGCCTAGAATGGTGGTTCTATATAAGATGGCTTCCGTAGTGAGCTGATCATCAAACTAACATTCAGATCAAAATTCATCATATCATAAAAAATGCAACAAATAGCTACAACAAGTTCTGATATCTTTGTTGAACTATCAAACAACATCAAAGCATGGAACATAGCGTGTGTTCTTGACTGGCTCCGAATCAAACAGCATCAAAGCATCAAAGCATCAAACAACATCAAAGTTGGCTGTGAATCAAACAACATCAAAGCATGGAACATAGCGTGTGTTCTTGACTGGCTCCGAATCAAACAGCATCAAAGCATCAAAGCATCAAACAACATCAAAGTTGGCTGTGAATCAAACATGGCTGAGGTTTCAACAAAGCATGGAGTGACTTACTATAGTAGTCTTGACTGGCTCTGAAAACCCGTGCTTCTTGCTGTTGTGGGTGGCCTTAAACAAGTCAACCGCAGACAGCTCCTCACCCTTACGCTCTTCTTTCTGAAATGTTTTTCAACAAAAATCAAAATGTTATTCAGCAATAATCAGAAATGTTATTCAACGAGGATCAACCGGTAAGGTCCCTAGAGAAAAGTTCTCACGGTGGCAAAAATGTGTGCTGTGTAGTGCCTGGAACCGGTTCTCTGATTGTACACGACTTTTTCTCGATTCATCTTGTTCGACACACAGGTTTCCTACAAAAAAGCATACTGTCAGCATGATCTAGCACTAGCATATCATGTGCAGAACATAAAGCATCAAATAAAGTAGAGACAAACCTTGTGTCTTGGGGTAGACCACATCACCACTAGAGCTTGCCCTTCATCATCAGTCAGATCTGGCACCGAAGACTTAATGCTGACTTTGTTTGCAGGTACGGTATCAGAATACTTCTTCTTGATCTGATGGCGTTTGTTCTTTGCATTTTTCTGTAGAATATCTTTGCACGCGGTCTTGATGGTCTCCGAGTCCGTGTTCATCTCAAAATTTGCCTACCAAGACAGCAAACAAGGTAGGAACAATATTAGTGATCATGCATAGGTGTAACAGAAAATAGATAGCACATTAACTATGAAACAAGTAGCTTACAACAACTTTCCCAATGTAGTTCTCCAATAGACTAGCATTTTTTTGTATAGCTTGAAGTGAGGAAGAACCGGAGGATGGCTTATTGCAATGATTCCATAGTCAGAAGCAAGCTTTGCTGCCTGCAGAGGCTTCTCTTGACACTTCATCCCTTCAGCAATTTGGATAGGCACCTTGCTACCAAGCGACTTGGTGATTCTCTCTAGCCCTTTGCCCTTTCTAAGTCTAGTCTTGGTAGTCATTGCATCTGAAAATGAAATTGAACTCATAAATTAGAATAGAAATTGACAAATGCAGGAATTGACAAAAGCATACATGATCATTCCATTTGGAAAATGCACTAGTAAAAGATAGCATTGCAAAGGTCAACTTGCCTGATTGAAGCACACGCTGCTATTCTTCTTCATTGATGACAACATTCCTGTCAATAGAAGGTGCAACATGGCTGAGGTCTGTGTGGACAGTGCCTGCTTCATCAATGCATATAGTTCCTCCTTCATCTAGGCAGACAGTGCCACTTCCATCCATGCTGAGAGTGGTTCCTTCATCCACGGGCGGCAACTCTTCACCCATTTGCACCGACGTCTCAGAGTCCATGTGCAATAGACTTTCCTGATGGTCCGTCATAGTCACCATCTTTGCTTTCTGCCTTGTTACTCTATCAGGGGCAGGTTCATCAGGTTCTAGGATCCTCGTTTGTTGTCCTGGAGCTGGGGCCATCACCCTTCCTGGAGGCATTGCAGCAGATGTTTCTGAGCTCTTCTTCTTCTTCTTGCTGACTGTCTTCTTAACACCAGGCCTCTTCGTCCTAGATTCCTTTAGTGCCTTGTATAAACAGCACGAAAAAAGCATTAGATCACAAGAGAAATATGTGAGCACAAGGAAACACATAGCATAAAAGAACCCCAACCCTCCAAGCAAGACAGAGTTTGCACCTTAACATTCTTGTTCACTATGACATCATCCACTTCCTCTCCATCAATAACTTCATCCTCCATCTTGAACCTCATCATTGATAACTCTAGATCATCATTGATAACTCTGGATCATCATTGATAACTCTGGATCATCATTGATAACTCCACTACCTTCTTGAACCTCATCACTTCTACCTTCTTGTACACCATTTGTTTTCCTAATCATCGCCGCTATTGAACCGATGCCAAGGGACTGGAACATCCGATTGTTCCTCATGATATTCTAGCCCTAACCTTCTCATACTTGATGAGAGGCTCTTCTTTGCATGATAAAGGAAACGTAACTATTAGGTGAATGTTTGGAATGCATGGACGGACAGCCAAACATATCTTATGATATTTTATTATCATTTAATCCTAGTTATTCAGGTAAGGAAGACTAACAACACAAATGCACAATTAAGCCAACTTATTCAGATTGCAGCAATACATATTACTTAGCATATTAAGACACATATTTAATGAACTAACAATATAACCACAAGGAGCAAGTTGCATACCAACGGTTGGCCTCATGTTTGACCTTGTCCTCCTTCCCATGGATGATCTTGAGGTGGTGCTTGCAAAATAGAATAAACAACAATCAGATAGAATAGGGATAAAGTAAAACGATGCACTTGTATCAATAAAGGAAAGCATTTGGACCATCATGCACATACAGTGATGTGGTGTTATTAATTAAGCAAACATGTACGCGCACTAAACAAGCATGCATGTACACTGGAAATATATGTACACTAAATAAGCAAGCAAGCAAAGTGCTACTGATAGAAACAAGCAAAGCAATGAAGGAAATTGAAGAGAAGCAAGCAAGTACTATTGATACAAACCCTAATTAATAAGCAAGCAAGTAGCTTATTCTCCATGTGCTACTGATACAAGCAAGTACTGCTGATGGAAACCCTAATTAAGCATGTATGCTAGCAAGCAACATGTATGTTAGCAAGTAAGCAACATGAACTAGTGAATTGGTGTCATGTACACATGCTTAGACAGTCTGACAGCAAGCTAGACGAGTATATCATGAGGACCTTCAAAACAACTAGATGTTGCCACTGGTAAATCATGAAACAACAGTACTTGCAGAAGTACAAAAGCAGATGGAAAAATTATTCTCAACAGCTCAATAAAGTTCCCGGTCTTTGCAACAACAACAACAAAAAAAGGCCAGAGAGCCACACGGGACGGCCTCTATGCTGATAAAGAAATGCACATGTGAATCATGTAATTCCACTATAGCTTGGTGACTCAACACATCACCGTCTACTTAACACAAATTGCTTTTGTGTTTGAGTACAAAAAGAATGCCATACCCGCAAAAAAAGGCCAGATCATGGGCAGCCATAGAACGATATTACAACATCTTGGGCCAGCAAAAGGCATCAGTTTCGATGAAATCAAAGGGAAATAAACTTCTGGTTTCATAGGGGTGAATCGTGATGATGACAACATTCACTTGGCCATACATCTCATCAGAGAGATACGACATAAACATCAGGTTCAGAAACATCAGTGACACAGCGCCCCGCTCACAAGAGCGGGTAAACACGCCATGAACCAGACCAATGCACAAGCACAATATAACCAAACGCATAGCAAACCCACCCATAACCTCAAAACAACAGGAATGGGCAGCATGAGAGGCCCTGAGGGGAACCTTCTCCAAGTGCTACTGATACAAGCTAAGTAATTAAATCATACACAAGCAACATGAACCAGAGGGAGGTCTTCCTCTAACCTCATCCACTTCCTCATCCATCCCCATCCCCTAAAATCATGCACTTCCTCTCCATCAACATGAACCCTAAACCATGAGGGGGATCAAACAAACCACCAGGAGCTCCTAGATGAACAGGAACAAGAACCACCAGGACTCGTAGATCGACTGAATCCTAACCCTAGTTCGACCGAATCCTAACCCTAGATCGACCGAATCCTAACCCTAGATTGACCAGGAGGGGGATCTACCGAACCCTAGAAGATCAAGGAGAGAGGGGAGAGGAGAGGGGTACCTGTCGCCGTCGTCGATCGTTGATGATGTGGATGATGTAGCCACCTTCGCCGATGTAGTCACTGTCGTTGATGTAGTTATAGCCGGGGCGGTCGATGTAGCCACCGTCGTCGAGGGGAGAGAGAAGGGTGGATTCGTCATCGGGGAGGGCGGCGCACCGCGACACGGCGGGGCGGTGCAGTGGCGTGGCGGGGCGGCACGGAGCAGGGGAGGGAGTGGGAGCGGGGTGGCGCGGAGCAGGGAGGGACGACGCAGCAAC
>NC_057813.1:723098877-723113120 GCF_018294505.1 Triticum aestivum
AGGGGAGGGAGTGGGAGTGGGGCGACGCGGAGCAGGGTTCCTTAGGGCGGAGCAGAGGAGGGGCGGCGCTAGGGTTATGGGGTGGGGAATGGGGAAGGGAGGGGAAATTTTGGGAGGGGAGGGGATCACGCGTGTTAGTGGGAGAGGGAGTGGTGGGTCCCGCCTTGTAGTGGGAGAGGGCGTGGAGGGAAATTTTGGGAGAGGGAAATTTTGGTGGAGGGAAATTTTGGTGGAGGGAAATTTTGTTATGGGAGGGAAATTCTTTTGGGTTTGGGGGCAGAAAAATTAGGGTTTTTTGTAAACTTTGTAGAGATCATGGTTAAAATCATACCGAATAGCTCAAGAAAACATCGGTATTGCAAGTTTAGTATTTTTGCTAGTTGGTAGGCCACATTTGATGATGTGACGTGGAGGTCTCCCATTTTTTTGATTCTTTTTGAAATTTTTACGGTGTTTTCAAAAACCAGCCGATTTCGTCGCGGCGGCCGTCCGTGGCTAGGGTTTGAGTCGTGCCAATCTGTTGTCGATTCATTGATGAAATGCCTACCTGTGAAGCTAAAAATTATTTTTGGCAAAAATAACGGGCAAGCTATGGAGGACCCGCAATTCAAATTCCAACCGGTTCCAACTGAATCGGCCGAAGGTGGTCTGAATGGACGGGAGTAGCTACGAGGGTCGGAAATGCATGCTTTTTGGCGACCGTCCGTAAAATAGGGTCTACTTTGAGATAGACATGGAATGCCGCCGTTTGGGGTGACCCTCCTTGTAGCCGCTTCATGAAAAACACATGTCTTGAGCATTCAAAAAATGAAAAACAGTTTTTTTGTTAAACAAGTTGGAACCTCGCTTTGGCAACATTGTTTGCCATCACAAGACGGAGGCATGTGCCAAATTTGGGCATATTATCAAAAACTATTCAACGGATGCTGCCATATCATTGCTAGTTTGGCTTGAAAGCCATGAATCTTCGTTCATGGTAGGTCTTTTTTGAGAACACTTTTTCAAGAAAACGGCGGTATTGCAAGTTTAGTATTTTTGCTAGTTGGTAGGCCACATTTGATGATGTGACGCGGAGGTCTCCCATTTTTTTGATTCCTTTTGAATTTTTTATGGTGTTTTCAAAAACCGTCTGATTTTGTCGCGGCGGCTATCCGTGGCTAGGGTTTGAGTCGTGCCAATCTGTTGTCGATTCTTTGATGAAATGCCTACCTGTGAAGCTAAAAATGATTTTTGGCAAAAATAACGGGCAAGCTATGGAGGACCCACAGTTCAAATTCCAGCCGGTTCCAGCTGAATCGGCCGAAGGTGGTCTGAATTGCCGGGAGTAGCTACGAGGGTCGGAAATGCATCATTTTTGGCGACCGTCCATAAAATAGGGTCTACTTTGAGATAGACATGGAATGGCGCCGTTTGGGGTGACCCTCCTTGTAGCCGCTTCACGAAAAACGCATGTCTTTAGCATTCAAAAAATGAAAAACGGTTTTTTGTTAAACAAGTTGGAACCTCGCTTTGGCAACATGGTTTTCCATCACAAGACGGAGGCATGCGCCAAATTTGGGCATATTATCAAAAACTATTCAACGGATGCGGCCATATCATTGCTAGTTTGGCCTGAAAGCCATGCATCTTCGTTCATGGTAGGTCGTTTTTTAGAACACTTTTTCAAGAAAACATCGATATTGCAAGTTTAGTATTTTTGCTAGTTGGTAGGCCACACTTGATGATGTGATGCGGAGGTCTCCCATTTTTTGTTTTTTTTGAATTTTTTACGGTGTTTTAAAAAACTGGCCGAATTCGTCACAGCGGCCGTCCGTGGCTAGGGTTTGAGTCGTGCCAATCTGTTGTCGATTATTTGATGAAATGCCTACCTATGAAGCTAAAAATGATTTTGGGCAAAAATAATGGGCAAGCTATGGAGGACCCGCAGTTCAAATTCCAGCCGGTTCCAGCTGAATCGGCCGAAGGTGGTCTGAATGGCCGGGAGTAGCTACGAGGGTCGGAAATGCATGCTTTTTGGCAATCATCCGTAAAATAGGGTCTACTTTGAGATAGACATGGAATGGCGCCGTTTGGGGTGACCCTCCTTGTAGCCGCTTCGTGAAAAACGCATGTCTTTAGCATTCAAAAAATGAAAACGGTTTTTTTGTTAAAAAAGTTGGAACCTCGCTTTGGCAACATGGTTTGCCATCACAAGACGGAGGCATGCGCCAAATTTGGGCATATTATCAAAAACTATTCAACGGATGTAGCCATATCATTGCTAGTTTGGCTTGAAAGCCATGTATCTTCGTTCATGGTAGGTCGTTTTTTGGAGCACTTTTTCAAGAAAACATCGGTATTGCAAGTTTAGTATTTTTGTTAGTTGGTAGGCCACACTTGATGATGCGACGCGGGGGTCTCCCTTTTTTTTTGAATTTTTTACGGTGTTTTAAAAATCCGGCCGATTTCGTTGCAGCGGCCGTCCGTGGCTAGGGTTTGAGTCGTGCCAATCTGTTGTCTATTCTTTGATGAAATGCCTACCTATGAAGCTAAAAATGATTTTGGGCAAAAATAACGGGCGAGCTATGGAGGACCCGCAGTTCAAATTCCAACCGGTTCCAGCTGAATCGTCCGAAGGTGGTCTGAATGGCCGGGAGTAGCTACGAGGGTCGGAAATGCATGCTTTTTGGCAATCGTCCGTAAAATAGGGTCTACTTTGAGATAGACATGGAATGGCGCCGTTTGGGGTGACCCTGCTTGTAGCCGCTTCGTGAAAAAAGCATGTCTTTAGCATTCAAAAAATGAAAAACGGTTTTTTTGTTAAACAAGTTGGAACCTCGCTTTGGCAACATTGTTTGCCATCACAAGACGAAGACATGCGCCAAATTTGGGCATATTATCAAAAACTATTCAACGGATGTAGCCATATCATTGCTAGTTTGGCTTGAAAGCCATGAATCTTCGTTCATGGTAGGTCGTTTTTGAGTACACTTTTTCAAGAAAAAGGCGGTATTGCAAGTTTAGTATTTTTGCTAGTTGGTAGGCCACATTTGATGATGTGACGCGGTGGTCTCCCATTTTTTTTGAATTTTTTACGGTGTTTTCAAAAACCGGCCGATTTCGTCGCGGCGGCCGTCCGTGGCTAGGGTTTGAGTCGTGCCAATCTGTTGTCGATTGTTTACAAAAAAACCATGTTTAGATGACACTGTCATACTTGAGCATTAAACTTATATTGTTTCATAATGTTGTTGATTCTTAATGAACAATCTTAACGAAAAACATGTTTTTGACAATCGCAAAATGAAACTTATATTGTTTCATACATGAGCATGCACAAAAACCCATAATTTCATCTTTCATCCATGAGCATGCACAAAATATCAATTACCAAACTGAATATTCATAATTAAGAAACTGAATATTCATACTTAGGCATCCATAAGCATGCACAAAATTCAAACTAAGCTTGGCATTGCCACTTAACATTCCCACTTCATTTCTTAACATCTTCACTTGTTCTTCTCCTTATTCTCCTTCATCATCCTGATGCGCTCAGAGTGGCGAATGTCGACGCGGATGTACTCCTCTACCACAATTGGCATGGTCCTGTCGCCCAGCTGTGGACACTACAAAGAAATACACTTCCGTGATGATACGTGTTTGTCACAATAGGTCGCGTTTTTTGTCATGCATGTACATCCATGACGATTTTATGACAGAGTCAAGATAGTCATACCTGCGCTGTCGTAGAAGTGTTCCATGACATTATCAAAATTATCATCACGGAAGTGTCCACTTCCATGACAATAAATCGCGCATCACAGAAGTGCTTTGTCAAGGTTGACTGACACGTGGCATCCACCGTAGCGGAATGCCGTTCAGCTACCGGGTCCGGTTTTGGATCCGATAACCCGTTAACAGCCTGGACCAATGGGGATTTTCCACGTGTAAAATCATCATTGGCCGCTGGAAACACGTGTTGCCTCACCGTTGGGACAGATGTCATCCACTCATTGGACAGGAGGCGCCTATGATAGGTCGACAGGTGACACAGCCCAACAGTGGCCCATTCCGGTGAAAAAGGCTGGCCCAGTAAAAATTAGCAGGCCGGCCCATATAAGGCCTACTTGTGTCAGGTCCATTTAAGCCCACGGCCCATACGAGATGTGCCAATTCAGCCTGTCAACGACCCGTTAAAGATTTGACACCATTGCAGCCCATCGTCAGTTCGAGCCCGTTAACAGCCCACTATATATTTGGGCTCAATATCGGCCCGATGAGATTTCGACCTGTTAACGGCCCATTTAATGGATGTGCCAATTTTCAGGATGTACATCTTTCATCCTTTTAGCAACCCATTTAAATGTTGGGCTAATTTCCGGCCCGGTGTGTCTTTCAGCCTATTGACGGCCCATAAATCTGATGGGCCATTTGTTGTCGAACCTGAGTTTCAGCCTTTTAGCGGCCCATTTAGGTGTTGGGCCAATTTCTGGCCCGGTGTCACTTTCAGCCTGTTGACGGCCCATAAATCAGTTGGGCCATTTGTAATCGGACCTGAGTTTCGGCCTTTTAGCGACCCATTTAAGTGTTGGGCCAATACCCGGCCCTATTTGCCTTTCGGCCTGTTAACGGACCATAAATGAGTTGGGCCATTTGTAGTCGGACCTTAGTTTTGGCCTTTTAACAGCCCGGTTTCTCTTTCGCACTACTAGGGAAAAGCCTATACACAGAAATTTAGCAACAACGCAGGTTAAAAAAGAGCGCTAGGCTAGATAGCAGTAGCGATTAAGGAAAAACCGCGCTACAGATACACCCTTAGCAGCAGCGCGTGTAGTGCCAAAAGCGCTACTACTAATATCCCCGTTGGTAGAATGATAGGATACGCATAGCAATAGCAGGCTTGGAAGAAGCGCGCTACCGCTAGGGTATAAGTAGTAGCGTGTTTCCTACGAAGAGCGCTACTACTAATGGAAATAAAATAAGATGAAAAACAAATAGAAAAGTAAATGAAAATGAAAGAAATAGAAAAAGGAGAAAGGAAAAAATAAAATGTAAAGCATAATAATTAAAAAAGCGAAAAAATGGAGGAAGGCATAGCAGTAGCGTGTGTTTGTAATAGGCGCTATAGCTAACATAGCTGCAACACGTGTCCTAGACCCCCACTATAGAAACAGAAAAGAAAATAAAAAATGGAAGAAAATTACATAGCTATAACAGCAGCGCGTTTTGTGAAAACCGCTGTAGCTATCTTAGCTATAGCGCGTTTTGCGAAACGCGCTACCGCTAAATTTGACTTAACCAAAAAACCGTTTCCCCCCGGCCACCACTTCTCCCCCAAATCCCTCGACCCACCCCGCCGCCGTCTCCCTGATTCGTCGTCGCCCCACTTCGTCGTCGTCTCCTGCTGACGTCGACGCCACCAGAGCTGTGCGCCGTCGACGCCACCGGAGCCGCCCCCAACGCCACGGAGCCGCGCGGCCTCATCAACGCCAACGGAGCCGCCGTCGACGCCACCGGATCCTCCCTCGCCACAACTGCCTCCCTCGCCGTCATCGAAGACGCCCCTGCCTCCCTCGCCAGCATTGCCTCCCTCTCCACCACTGCCTCCCTCGCCACCACCAGAGCCATCCTCTGTAAGCCCCCACCCCTCCTCTCTCTCTCATGCATAGGTTAGCTAGTTTAATTAGCTTAATTATCTAGGTTAGGGCAAAAATTTAGTTAGGGCTTTGACAGAGAAGTAGTTAGGTTAACTAGTTTAATTAGGTTAATTATCTAGGTTAGTGCAAAAATTGGTTAGGGATTTGACAGAGAACTAGTCAGGTTAACTAGTTTAATTAGGTTAATTATCTAGGTTAATTAGTGAAAAAATTTATTTAGGGCTTTGACAGAGAACTAGCTGCGTTAACTAGTTTAATTAGGTTAATTATGTAGGTAAACTAGATTAACTAACTAGGTTAAATAGGTAGGTTAATTAGGTTCGTTGGATTAACAAGCTAGGTTAAGTAGGTTGGCTAGGTTAGAGGAAAATGTTATTTTAGAGCATTAGGTCAGAAGGGTTAGAGAAATGGAGTTCCTTTGCAATTTAATTGGGTTATGTCCTAGGCAGAGAAGGGTTAGAGATAATAATGTGTGTTTGTGTGAGAGAGAGGAATAGCTACATCAACATAATTTGGGTTTTGTCCTAGGCAGAGAAGTGTTTAGTGAAGGAAAAGAATTCAGGCAAATTTTATTTTAAAGATGATTCCTTCCTAGACTTTTATTGTTGATTATATCTTTTCATTGAAGTGGTCATGTTATATCTTTTCATTGAAGTGGTTCGATTGTGCCCAAGTGGCTTTGTTGTTTCCAGGGAATGATGCTGAGTGGCCTATGTTTTGCCGGAATGTTGATTCATTTCTGTTCCGGCAAATTTCAGGTTCTCGATTTGTCCACTTTTTAGCAATGGTCATGCCGAAATTTTTCGTGAATTTCGGCATGACTTGTGCTACAAACTAGGAGATATTGAGTGCCCGGGATTTGCCGCACCAGGAAGGAGTCAACATTCCTGCAAAACAATAGGCCTTTTTTATGTCATTATTCATCTTATTAGGTCTAGAATTAATTGACTAGATTTAATCGTAGGAAACATGGCTAGCAACGATGAAGGACAGGGTTCTGGTGATTGCGTCGACGCCTACCTGGCGGCAGACGAATTTTTTAGCCTTACCAACGATCAACCGATGTTGTTGCTGGGCCCACCGGTGGCATCGGGGACTGAGACTGACACGCAGACCAGTGCTAAGACTGAGACCGGCGCTGGGACTCAGATCGGCATCGGGACCGGCGCTGAGACTGAGACCGGTGCTGCCTCGGGAAGCGGAGCCGGTGTAGAACCGAAAGCAAAGAGGCAACGGCTTCCTAACAAACTCAGGACTACTAGGCTGGTGGTCACGGAGGTGGACGACGGCATTTTTGAGCCAAAGGCGCCCGAGGAAGCTCGCTCGTGCTACGGCAATCAAATATGCTGCATCGTACGGACAACCGCCACCATCAACAATGAGAAACTACAGAAGATAGAAAATATGAGGGGGTCCCTCCTAAAGAAGTTTCACCAGATATTCTTGTTCCCGGGCCGGAATGAGAAGGATTATGAAGATCGAGACGAGGACCCGGCAATGAAGAAGATAAACAAACACGCCACGACCAAGTTTAGCGACGCGTTGGCCGCCTGGAAAACTCGAGTGAAAGCAAGGATCATCGACAAGAAGGAACCCTACTCCGAGATTGTAAAGGATAATCCGACAATCACGGAAGACCAGTTTCAAATATTCAAGGAGGCTTGCGAGGCCGAAGCTGCCAAAAACAAGTCTAAGTACATGAAGGGGCTTCAAGAGAGGAACATTGGGAGCCACCACCTCGGAAGCCGTGGTTACGGCGGAAAGAGGTCCAAATGGGCCAAGGAGGACGCGGAAGCCGCGAGTCTGGGCATCCCAGACCCCTTGGTGGATTTCACCGTCCCACAGGAGCATGACGTCCTGAGGGCCCGGCACCGTTGGGACCCAGTGAAGAAGGTTTACGAGACAACACCGGTCATTACGGAGTTCATGAGACTGCTGGTAATTTTAGTTTCTGATCAATTCGACTGCACACATTAGTCATATTTGTAAACGATCCTTGTGCCTCAGCAAGGTATGAACATCAACACCCCACCTACCCAATTAGCGTCGGGTGTCGGGTTGGGTGACAGCGGACGGGGTAAGGAGGAGGCTCCATTAGTTGCTGATGACGTTGCCATGGATGAGGATGAGGACGACGGTGGCGCTGAACAGTATGTCTATACTGGCGCCTCCTCAGGGTTTGAGCGTCATGAGTCGGTGCCTGAATTGCCGTCTCAACGTATTATGGACGACCTTCTGGTAGTAAAGAAGTCTAGGAAGAGAGCGAGGAAAGGCAAAAAAAGCTGATTCTATGATCCAGCCACCTCAGCAGCCTCGGCTTCAGGACCGTATAGATATCCCCGATGCGGATAAATGGCATATCCCCGGTCAACCAATCCTACCTGCAACAGCGCTACAGGCCAGATTCGACGATCTAAGGAGACTTCATGACGATGTGCTGCGGGTAGAGAAAGGCCTCATCGCCTCGACAGATCCAGGATACCCACTCTACGTGGTTAACGTTCCGCGGCAAAGGTCGTACGTCGACAGCTTCCCCGCGGATAAGTTCTTCCTCCGATTCGATTACATATTCGACATGTTTCACGTGAAGAAGCTGGATTTTACGTTTGTCCGCCTTTATGCCTTGCACATGAACTACATCATCGGGGTTGAGAAGATATCTCATATCTGTGTCGCTGACCCGTACTACATGCGCGAGGGCTTCTTGGGAGTCTGCGCAGAGCACCGTGTATACGCGAGGGAATACATCGTCAATTTCATGCTCGCCAATAAGGACAAGGGGGCGATTTTCATGCCTTATCATCCCGTGTAAGTCATCCGCGCTGCTATCCTTCCTTTGATTTCAATCATTCATTTGCACGGTGGAGGCTAAGTAATTTGAGGTGTACTTATTTTCCGCAGCGGCGGGCGCGCCGTCCTCATCATCCTATACCCCCAATTCTCCCACTCTCTTTACTTGGACTCGTCGAAGAACATTCACAAAAAGGATTACACCCACATCAAGGATGTTCTCGACAGTGCTATGTTTTACTACCAAGCAAGGGGTGGAAAGGTCAGGGACAAGAAGAAAGGGGCGGCAGGGTCACCTTCGCCCATAAGACCGACTTCTGCTGCATCCAACAACTGAGCGATTCTCTTAATGATGGATTCTATGTCCTACACCACATGTTGGAGTACAGACGGGATCGCCAGAACCTTCGCATGTCACCTAGATCCGGCGATGCCCATATTCTGCAATGGGCAAAGGACGTAGGAGATATCGAGGATCATCAACTTCGAGCTGAGTTCTATCACATCCAGCGCGAACTTGCCCAAATCATCATGAAGGAGGTCGTCGGAAAAACAGGGATGTTCTACAAAGAAGGACAAATGTCGCGGGAAGACGTCCGAACATGGATAGCCTCTCAGCGTCTCGACATGAAGCCTTTCACTAAGCTCGGGGACTATCTCCCTGACATCGATGGATGGCACGGCATGTTGGAGTGATTGTCGATATATGACAATGTGTCTGTTTAGTCCATACTTTCTGTATGACAAAACTTTGAGTTATGCGCAGTGAAACTTTATTTGTGATGTAATTAAACCGTCCTCCTCCTCGACTAGCGAAGATCACTCTAGTTAGGGCATTTTGGGTACGATGAACTTTGTTATTTATGCTTATGATATGTTGTTTCTATTTTTGTCAAGTCTGTCTCTTTCTGTTGCTCAACTATATATGTTGCATATCATCGACTCATGTGACGATGCGATCATCGATGGCGAAGAAGTGCTACGCCAGGAGTATATATACGACGAGTGGCCGGAGTGTCAGGCCCAGGTGTTACCGGTTTCCGGTTTCCGAGCGACATGCAGTAGTTAGTTTAGGTTCACGCTGATGCGAGAGAGGGATACGAACTCATGTACTCAAAGTGATAGCTCTTCTTGCGTATACCATTGTTTAGATGGATGACGATGTATTTGCAAGTAATCGAGGACTTGTATCGCTATTTTCGAGATGATGACGAGAGACCACTTTGTGTTGGATGATGATTATGATGAGACTATTTGTATGTATATTCTATGATTACATTTGTGGTCTCGCAGGCATTTGTATGTGTATCATGATGACATTTCTATGTGCTAAAGATTCTTTTATAAAGCCTATTCAAATACAAAACAAATATGCCCAAAAAAACAAAAAAACCTATTAAATTAGTAGTAGCTAGTGTATAAAAGTTAGCAGCAGCGCCGCGATAGCAGTAGCGCGCCGTTGCAAAGCGCGCTAGAGCTACTAGCAGTAGCGAGCTTCCAATAACCGCGCTGCTGCTACACTTGTGTACCAGTAGCGCCGGTGACCACGCGCTACTGCTATGTGTTAGCTGTAGCGCCTTATTAGTAGCGCCCCTCCCCGCGCTACTGATACACCTAAAACCCGCGCTGCTGCTAGCCTTTTCCCTAGTAGTGTCGGCCTGCTAAAGGCCCACAACACAGTTGGGCCATTTACAATACGACCTAACTTTCGGCCTCTTAGCAGCCCATGGTCTTCATGGTCCAATACAAGCCCGCTGTCTCTTTCGGCCTGCTAAAGGCCTACAGTATAGTTGGGTCATATGTAGCCCAAACTTAGTAATGGCCTGTTAACGGCCCGTGAAATAAATTGGGGCCACCTGTTCCCCGCTTCGATGTCGACCTGTTAACGACCCGGGAGGTAAGAGGGCCGACCATTAACTTTCGGCCTAGTAACGGCCCATTAACTTAATGGGCCCACTAAAGTTCGTATATGTCTTTAGGCCAAATTAGATAATTTGAGCCCATTACGACGAGCAATTATGCACAGGACCAAAACCGATCAAGCAAAGGTACGACATACGGGGAATAACGTTGCACATCCAGCACATATTACAGGAAATTACATCCACTAGGCAATCAAAGATTGATGCCAGTGCAAATAAATGAGCAGAACCTAACCATCTACAACGTCACAATCTGCAACCTCAGCACAGATGACGCCCATAAGAATGTGGGCAAGTTCTTGCTGCTTTGCTACACTGTCTCTGAAAACATTGATCACTTGTTGTGTCGCACGACTCTGCACCTTTGATTCATCCACCATTTCCATCATTGCTTCAACCATTAATTGGTTCACAAACATACATTTATTCCGTTGCATTCGAGACAGAGGATACTAAACAGATTCAGATGGCGATTTTGGCAGACTTGTATTATTGTTAGTGGAGAGTGTCTCGACCACTGCATCATAACATAAATTAGGACGGGAACCAAACAGATTAATCATGAGTTATTTCCATATTACCTGGCCTAGATTTACTGGAAAGAAACAATGGGGTTGCCTTGCTGTTTTCAGAGTTTGTCTTCTTATCTTCAGCAACCTGCACAAAATTAACACACTAGCATTGCTATCATTGGCCAAGTCAGATAATAGGAAAGCAACATTGACACAACGAACGTTTGGGCAACTAGCCTACACCAAATTAACACAATATGGCACAGGTAAGGTAGTACGAAAGCAACATTGACAGAATGAATGAATGGGCAACCAGAGAAGCACTACAATTCAGTAATGTGCGTGATATGAGATAGTACATTCATGCAGCTCAGTATGCAAAACTACCAGGCAGTTTTCCTTACAAAAATCAACATTGGTGCCTTTAACATTTTGCTACAACTAATTTTAGATCAGATAAAGGTTAGATTCACGCCGATTAACAAAATACATGTTGATGTAAAAATATAGTGATATACAACAGGTACTTACATCAGCATTGGAGCACAGAGAATTCCCGCAAGATATTTTCCTCGAATACGATCTCAATGGAGGAAATCTTCTATCGTTTAACCTTATTTTCTAAAAGAGAGATTGGTAAGAAACATGTAGAAAATATGATCAAAATGCTATAAAATTTCATGATGCGAGGATACGCACACGCTTCTTAGAATGGAGTTGACATATTTTTGCTGGACTGGAGCGGACTAGTTCTTTGGCCACTAGAATCTGCTTATTATCAGTGGGAGTTGGGTTTCTCTGTGCTGGAGGAGTATCTATGAAAAATGGAGTTGGTTTATTATCTCCTGGCGTTTGGATCTTTTGCAAAGACCTGGTTTGTAACCCTTCAGATTCTAACATAGCCGTCTTCCCTTTGCATGCCTTATATAGAAGAATGGTGATTTAGTTATAAAACATGCTACATCAGAGATGGAATAGGTACTGAAGAATAGAAAGGCATGACATATTGACATGTATTCCCTCCATCCGGAAATAAATGGATGGGTCTAGGCGTATTTCAGTTCTAGATACATCCTTTTTTATACATTTCGGCAACATGTAATCCGGACGGAGGGAGTATCGTGTAAGAGCTAGGGATACGACAGGACAACACAACAAAAAAAACTAGTTGAATGTAAAACTATATGCTAGCGGAATACGTACAGAAATAACTAAGGCAACATACACGTGTATGATTGGGAAAATAAGATGGCATTGCAACAGAGCACTAGAACAGCACTTCAATGTAAAAAAACATGGTATGGCAGACAGATGGAGTACATACTGATGAATAACAATGCATAAGATATTCAGAAGCATGATGTCCAAATTAAGCAGATGGCATTGCGATAGAGTAGAATGACAATACTTGAATTTGAAAACATGTTATTATGAATGGAATAGGTACTGAAAAACAGGAAGGCATGACATATTTACATGCATGATCAGCATGCTAAGTACATGGCATTGCAACAAAGTAGATACACTCCAGGACATTATATGCATGGTGTACCCATATCACAGGCCAAGTTAGAGCAAGGACCTTGAGGGGTGAAGAGGATTCATCATCTTTCTGCAAGTCTTCTGAAGAACTGCCTTTACATGTTCCATCATATTGGGTATCATTGACATCAAGTTTATTGGCCTTTACATTGCTCCGTGAGGTTCTTGTGGATATATCAGTTTGTGCAATTATATCTGACATGCATGGAAGACAACTAGTAGTTAGATTTATGTAATGAGTGCCTGTAGGAGACGACATAAATAGTAGGACTGGGGTTAACTAGCAGCAACAAGTCTCATAAACTAAAGGGAGAACACAGATGACAACTACAGAACATGTATCGTTTGTACTCGAGATTAACTAGATGGCACACAAAAGTATTAAAGAACAACATAGGTAATACTAGAAGTGGTATAATTCTATAATCATCAGCCTATGGGATAGCATTGGCCGATGGATGATAACTATGGAACAGCGTTACCTAAAGAACAAGTATCTTAGCTGAACTATGGAACAACGTGAACTCCTGAACAAGACCCGTAAGAGATCATCATGAATATACAGTGAAATGTGATGATCTATTTTCCATGCTTAGATGAATAACAAATCCATAAATGTTGCACACAAGTAAGATGAGGGTACAACCTATCTGGCTGCCATCCATAGGAGTGAGCATCATGTGCTGACTTGTCGATGGCCCTACAGTTGTTGTGGCTGTCCATGTCGGGCACGCGCATTCGATGCAAGGAACTGTTGAGTGGGGACTATAGCTCCCTTCTGGTGTATCCTTCCCTTGTTGGAGCAGCTGCGGTGAGTCGGAAGACGGTGTGTCTGAAGATGCAGATAACGCATAATGTTAAGAACGACATATCTCTTTGATCTGAAGAAATACACTAAGAGATCAACTGCAAGGTGCGAGAGTGGTCACACGTCTGTTGACTGAAGACTAAATTGGGGTCACACGATTTTATTTTATGTTGGTACTGTCCGATCTACACCGGATGGCTTGATGGCCGTCTTGTGCCTCCCGGCTGACACTGTTCAAAATCATCGCCGAAGAGCCAGTGACCAACGGCAGAGCTGCCTGCCTCCGCCCTCCATGGCCCCGGCCAAAACCCCGCTCCCTGCCCCACCGCACTACCGTGGTTGCGCCGCCCCCGGGCCAATCCACAAAGACTCCCCATCATCCAGATCCGGCGGCAGTACCTTCAACCCACGCAACTCCAAAAGATAGCCATCTAAGCGCTGCTTCCGCGGCGAACTTGCGGCCTCGCACCCTTACGTTAGACACCAGCCAACCGGCAGCCTAGGAGCTCCGCCGCCTCGAGGGGTGCTGCTTCCCATTGGGAATCGATTGGCCAAGAATAAAAATTCAGACAACTGACGAATAAATAAAGTGATTTGAGATGAGGGTGCGACCTATCTGGCGGCATGGTGAAGTTGGCAGGTCCAGCTGCCGAGTCGGTGAGGCCGACACGGTTGCGGTGGCGACCGGCGGCAGGGAAAGAGCGATGTCACGACGGTCGACGGCTACGCGGAAGCAGCGCCAGGACTCTGGACGGATCCGAAGTTGGAGCCGCTCCGGCGCCGTGAACAACGGCGGGGGTGAATCGGCTCCGGTACGGTTCACGCGGCCGTCGTCGAGGCAGCACCAGCAGCACGGAGTAAGAGGCACACGGCCCAGTGCACAACGGCAATTGGACAGCGTCTCCGGCATTATGGAGGAGGGCGGCTGTGAAATTGGTGCGGTGGGGGCGCCATGGAGGTGGGGCTGAGGTTTCGCGGCTCGGGAGAAGGGAGCTTCCCGGGGAGAAGGTGATTTGGCACCACGAGGTATGAA